>NC_090033.1:9414079-9441579 GCF_037176765.1 Anolis sagrei
AATTGTGTGCGAAAATTCCCCCCAAAATCTGTAGAGAAACGAAACGTTCTGAAATTTGGTGTGCTAACAGTGGTCCATGTGCACTACATTTGGTGGGCTAACAGTGGTCCATGTGCACTACCCTTGTAGCAAACGTCACCCCAATCGCTTTAAACATGGGGGAGAATGAAGTTTCCCCAATTATAGTAATTGTGTGCGAAAATTCCCCCCAAAATCCGTAGAGAAACGAAACGTTCTGAAATTTGGCGGGCTAACAGTGGTCCATGTACACCACCCTTGTAGTTTCCCCAATTATAGTAATTGTTTGCTAAAATTCCTCCCAAAATCCGTAGAGAAATGAAACGTTCTGAAATTTGGAGGGCTAACAGTGGTCAATGTACACCACCCTTGTAGTTTCCCCAATTATAGTAATTGTTTGCTAAAATTCCCCCCAAAATCCGTAGAGAAATGAAACGTTCTGAAATTTGGAGGGCTAACAGTGGTCAATGTACACCACCCTTGTAGTTTCCCCAATTATAGTAATTGTGTGCGAAAATTCCCCCCAACATCCGTAGAGAAATGAAATTTGGTCTGGAAGAGAGTGTGGATATGCTATTGTGTGTTTTGTTTGCGGGGGAGTCATTTTTGCGCATGCGCTGTAGCATCTTTTTGCCCTTTTGGCTTTTTAAGTCCCTTCTGCTGCGTTTTTAAGTGTTTTAATGAGCAATGGTCACTTGTTGGCCTGTGTGTACATATGTATATGTGTGTGTGTATATACGTGTGTGTATATATTTGTGTATTTTGTGATTATATGTGTACATGCATATTGTGAAAATGCGTGTCCTTGTCTATATGCATATTTGTGTGTACATATGTATGTATGTGGATATGTATATATGTGTGTGTATATACGTGTGTGTATATATTTGTATATTTTGTGGTTATATGTGTACATGCATATTGTGTAAATGCGTGTGCTTGTCTATATGCATATTTGTGTGTACATATGTATGTATGTGGATATGTATATGTGTGTGTATATATGTGTGTGTATATATTTGTGTATTTTGTGGTTATATGTGTACATGCATATTGTGGAAATGCGTGTGCTTGTCTATATGCATATTTGTGTGTACATATTTTATTTATTTATTTACTTCTCTTATATACCGCAATTCTCAGCCTAATGGCGACTCATTGCGGTGTGTATGTGTATGTATGTATGTCGTGACCCTCTGTTTCTCCTCTGTTTCTGCATCACTCCTTCTTCTTCTCCTACTACTACTAGTAGGTATGGTGTCAGAATGCTGACTCACAACACTGTATGTGGATATGTATATGTGTGTGTATATATATGTATGTGTGTATATTTGTGCATATATATATACGTGTGTGTGTGTCTGTATGAATGTGTGCATATGTGTGAATATGGTGCATTTTTTGGGTTTTTAAGTCTGTTCTGCTGAGGTTTTGTGTGTATGTGTACATGTGTGTTTAGGAGTGATGGACACTCGTTGGCCTGTTAGGTGTCTTGTGTCCAAATTTGGTGTCAATGTTAATCCCACAAACGAACATTACATTTTTATTTATATAGATTATTATTATTAAGCTGTTTTCGAACTGCTTAGGTAAGCAGTGAGCTGGGCTGACAGTCTGGAGCCCACCTTGACCTGGGGCTTCGAATTGGGAACCTTTCCATTGGTGATTTACTAGCTATGCTAAAGCCTGGCTTCCAAAAAGTTGCATTCATGACGAGGAGAGGAAAAAGCCCACTCAAGTCCTAAATACACAAGTTTCCCGAAAACTTCTGAAACTGTTTTGTGAAAATCCAGAGGAGATTGAAACAAACTTGGTATTTGTACTTCCAAACCAAAACCCAAAGCAGAGAGAAAAAAGCAAGGCTTGCAACGGACCCAAGGGAAGGGGATTACGGCTTAACGATTCCTAATATTCTTTCCATCCCGGATTTGGGACGGTGCGGCTGACGAAAGAGCGGGCGCGAGAAGAGATAGAAAAAGCGGCGGAGATAACGAGCAAACGGAGGACTAGGCAGCCATGAAAAGGAAGGCGCTAATTAAAGTGTTTTCCAGATTACGAGCAAATAAGTTACGAATCAAC
Source organism: Anolis sagrei (assembly GCF_037176765.1). Classification (NCBI taxonomy): domain Eukaryota; kingdom Metazoa; phylum Chordata; class Lepidosauria; order Squamata; family Anolidae; genus Anolis; species Anolis sagrei. Next base: position 9,416,177 of record NC_090033.1, read on the forward strand.
GTCGACGTGAAATTCCAAATTCACGTTTCTGGCTTTTGCTAGAGATTCGCTTGTCGTACCTATTTCTATTTTATTTATCAACCTTTCCCCCCTTTTTCGTCCCTCGCAACAACATTCTCTCATGAAAAAGGGAAATCATAAAACCGCAGCGGTACAGAAATACCCGCCATAAAGAACCAAATAGCTCCTAAAGCTTTCAAGCCGCCTGTTTGGACCTTTAAAGGAAGGATAAAGCTTACCGTACGGCTCGCCAAAAGCAGCAAAGGCTTGGAACGATTATTGGGAAGAGTCAGGGAAGAAAAGGATATTTGCAAGGAAACGAAAACAAGGATCTCGGATAGTTTGGCGATGGCGAAGGTGTGGAAATGGTTCGGGATTTGCCATACATTGATCAGGAAGATGACGACGATAGGACAATAAATAGGAAATAGATACGATCCAATTGAATGCTAAGGTCAGGATGGTCCATGGAATATAATGTTTTGGATTCTTCTTTTGAAGGCTGGACATGGAAGCAGATAAAGAATCGACTCATTTGAAACGTGAATTCGGAATTTCACGTTGACGTTGACTCGTAACTGGAGGAGAATTCTGCAAATAGTCGGAATTGCCAATCGATCTGTCATCAATAAGTCTGATTCTTTGATCCTGGGTTCAAATACACCCATTGGTTGAGTCACACACTCTCAACTTAATCAATCAATCAATAATCAATCAATAATCAATTAATAATCAATCAATCGATAATCAATCATAGAATCAAAGAGTTGGAAGAGACCTCATGGGCCATCCAGTCCAACCCCCTGCCAAGAAGCAGGAATATTGCATTCAAATCACCCCTGACAGATGGCCATCCAGCCTCTGCTTAAAAGCTTCCAAAGAAGGAGCCTCCACCACATTCCGGGGCAGAGAGTTCAACTGCTGAACGGCTCTCACAGTCAGGAAGTTCTTCTTAATGTTCAGATGGATAATCAATTAATGATGATAATCAATTAATAATCACTCAATCATCAAAGTCTGATTCTTGGACCCTAGGTTCAAAAAATATACCCATTGGACAAGTCACACTCTCTCGACTTCAATCAATCAATCAAGAATCAATCAATCAAGAATCAATCAATTGATCATCAATTAATAATCAATCAATCATCAAAGTCTGATTCTTGAACCCTAGGTTCAAAAAATATAATAATATATTGGGCAAGTCACACTTTCTCAACTTCAATCAATCAATCAATCAATTGATAATCAATTAATAATCAATCAATCAATCATCAAAGTCTGATTCTTGGACCCTAGGTTTGAAAAATGTACCCATTGGACAAGTCACACTTTCTCAACTTCAATCAATCAATCAATCAATTGATAATCAATTAATAATCAATCAATCAATCATCAAAGTCTGATTCTTGGACCCTAGGTTTGAAAAATGTACCCATTGGGCAAGTCATACTCTCTCAACTTCAATCAATCAATCAATTGATCATCAATTAATAATCAATCAATCATCAAAGTCTGATTCTTGGACTCTAGGTTCAAAAAATATACCCATTGGGCAAGTCACACTCTCTCAACTTAAATCAATCAATCAATTGATCATGAATTAATAATCAATCAATCATCGAAGTCTGATTCTTGGACCCTAGGTTCAAAAAATATACTCATTGGGCAAGTCACACCCTCTCAACTTCAATCAATCAATCAATAATCAATCGATCTATCATCAATCAATTGATCATCAATTAATAATCAATCAATCATCAAAGTCTGATTCTTGCACCCTAGGTTCGAAAAATATACCCATTGGGAAAGTCACACTCTCTCAACTTCAATCAATCATCAATCAATAATCAATCAATCGATCATCAATCAATTGATCATCAATTAATAATCAATCAATAATCAAAGACGATTCCTGGACCCTAGGTTCAAAAAATATACCCATTGGTCAAGTCACACCCTCCCAACTTCAATCAAGCATCAATCAATCAATAATCAATCAATCAGTAACCAATAAGTAGGATTCTTGGACCCTGGGTTCGAATAGACCCATTGGTTGAGTCACACTCTCACTTCAATAAATCTGATTCTTTGACCCTGGGTTTGAATAGGCCATAGAGTTGCATTGGGCGAGTCACACTCTCTCAGCTTCAAATTTTCCAAACTACTCTTGCCCAGAAAATCCCAGAATGCGTTTGCTTTTGGGTTGCTGTAAATCCTAAGCAACCCAAAGTGCCTGCAGCAAAAGAGCCAGATGTTGGAAATGCCGATAATTAAAACCGAAAGGGTAACGCCGTCATTGTTGCTTATTAATAATAATTAATACTCGCGTTCCATCGGCGGTAAGAGCAGCCGGATCCCCTTCGAGGTACTTATTTTTGTACTTGCTTATTAATGGGCTTAACAGGAGCTTCTTTGTTGAGTTCCAGGGCCAGAGAAGCAGATGGCGGAAACAGAAGAACGGCCTGCCTCAGGGGAGCATGCTTGCTCCATCCATGTTCAACATCTACACAAATGACCAGCCACTGCCAGAAGGGACAGAGAGCTTCATCTATGCTGATGATCGTGCCATCACCACTCAAGCAGGGAGCTTTGAGATGGTTGAACAGAACCTCTCCGAAGCTCTAGGTGCTCTTACTGCCTATTACAGGGAAAACCAGCTGATCCCTAATCCATCTAAAACACAGACATGTGCTTTTCATCTCAAGAACAGAGAAGCATCCCGAGCTCTGAGGATTGCCTGGGAAGGAATCCCACTGGAGCATTGCAGCGCACCCAAATACCTGGGAGTCACCTACAAGAATCACTGTCTGAATATCAAGCAAAAAGTGGGTGCTAGAAACAATATCATACGAAAGCTGACTGGTACAACCTGGGGATCACAACCAGACACAGTGAAGACATCTACCCTTGCGCTATGCTACTCTGCTGCTGAGTATGCATGCCCAGTGTGGAACACATCTCACCACACTAAAACAGTGGATGTGGCTCTTAATGAGACATGTCGCATTATCACGGGGTGTCTGCGCCCTACACCACTGGAGAAATTACACTGTTTAGCCGGTATTGCACCACCTGACCTCCGCTGGGAAGTAGCAGCCAATAGTGAAAGAACCAAGGCAAAGACATCTCCAGCTCATCCCTTGTTTGGGTATCAGCCAGCACGTCAACGACTTAAATCAAGAAATAGTTTTCTAAGATCTACAGAGACACTCGCTGGAACACCCCAGCAAGCGAGAGTCCAAAAGTAGGTTCTTGTGGGTTTTTTCGGGCTATAGAGCCATGTTCTAGAGGCATTTCTCCTGACGTTTCGCCTGCATCTATGGCAAGCATCCTCAGAGGTAGTGAGGTCTGTTGGAATTAGGACAATGGGTTTATATATCTGTGGAATGACCAGGGTGAGACAAAGGACTCTTGTCTGCTGGAGCTAGGTGTGAATGGGTTGTTGTAGTTTTTTTCGGGCTATATGGCCATGCTCTAAAGGCATTCCCTCCTGACATTTCGCCTGCATCTATGGCAAGCATCCTCAGAGGTAGTGAGGTCTGTTGGAAATAGGACAATGGGTTTATATATCTGTGGAATGGCTGGGGTGGGGCAAGGAGCTCTTCCCTGCTGCAGTTAGGTGTGAATGTTTAGCTGATCACCTTCATTAGCATTTGAAGGCCTGCCTGAGCCTGGGAAAATCTGTTGCTGGGAGGTGTTAATCTGTGCCTGGTTTTTTCCTCTCTGTTGTTTAGCTGTTATAATTTTAGAGGTTTTTAATACTGGTAGCCAGATTTTGTTCATTTTCATGGTCTCTTCCTTTCTGTTGAAATTGTCCACATGCTTCTTGTGGATTTCAATGGCTTCTCTGTGTAGTCTGACATGGTGGTTGTGAGAGTGGTCCAGCATTTCTGTGTTCTCAAATAATATGCTGTGTCCAGGCTGGTTCATCAGGTGCTCTGGTTGAAGTAGTCTGCAGTGCCTTTCATGTTCCTTGATGCGTGTCTGGGCAATGCTGCGTTTGGTGGTCCCTATGTAGACTTGTCCACAGCTGCATGGTATACGGTAGACTCCTGCAGAGGTGAGAGGATCCCTCTCACAAAATCTGGCTACCAGTATTAAAAAACTCTAAAATTATAACAGCTAAACAACAGAGAGGAAAAAACCAGGCACAAATTAACACCTCCCAGCAACAGATTTTCCCAGGCTCAGGCAGGCCTTCAAATGCTAATGAAGGTGATCAGCTAAACATTCACACCTAACTGCAGCAGGGAAGAGCTCCTTGCCCCACCCCAGCCATTCCACAGATATATAAACCCATTTTTCCTACTTTTTCCAGCAGACAAGAGTCCTTTGTCCCACCCTGGTCTTTCCACAGATATATAAACCCTTTTTCCTAGTTCCAACAGACCTCACACCTCTGAGGATGCTTGCCATAGATGGCACTTCCAAACCATTAAATGCTAATCAAGGTGTCAGTTGAAACATTCACACCTAGCTCCAGCAGACAAGAGTCCTTTGTCCCACACTGGTCTTTCCACAGATATATAAACCCTTTTTCCTAGTTCCAACAGACCTCACACCTCTGAGGATGCTTGCCATAGATGGCACTTCCAAACCATTAAATGCTAATCAAGGTGTCAGTTGAAACATTCACACCTAGCTCCAGCAGACAAGAGTCCTTTGTCCCACCCTGGTCTTTCCATAGATATATAAACCCTTTTTCCTAGTTCCAACAGACCTCACACCTCTGAGGATGCTTGCCATAGATGCAGGCGAAACGTCAGGAGAAATGCCTCTAGAACATGGCTCTATAGCCCGAAAAAAACCCACAAGAACCTAGTGATTCCAGCCATGAAAGCCTTCGACAATACATAGTCCAAAAGTAGCAGGCTCAAACCCAGAAGCTGATACCAAATGAGAGACTCCCTCCTGGGTACACAGAAGACTGGGCGACTTGGAAGGCGCTGAACAGACTGCACTCTGGCACCACGAGATGCAGAGCCAACTTCAAGAAATGGGGCCACACAGTGGAGTCCACGACATGCGAGTGCGGAGAAGAGCAAACCACTGACCACCTGCTGCAATGCAACCTGAGCCCTGCCACATGCACAATGGAGGACCTCCTTGCGGCAACACCAGAGGCACTCCAAGTGGCCAGATACTGGTCAAAGGACATCTAATCCACTACCAAGCTTGCAAATCCTGTGTCTTTAGTATGTTTGTTTGTTTGTTCTGTCAAAAATGCAATACAACTGTTCGGTTGCCTGACACAATAAATAATGGGCTGGCTCGAGAGCAGTACGTGTGAAAAGGATCTTGGAGTCCTCGTGGACAACAAGTTAAACATGAGCCAACAATGTGATGTGGCGGCAGAAAAAGCCAATGGGATTTTGGCCTGCATCTATAGGAGCCTAGTGTCTAGATCTAAGGAAGTAATGCTACCCCTCTATTCTGCTTTGGTTAGACCACATCTGGAATATTGTGTCCAATTCTGGGCACCACAATTCAAGAGAGATATTGACAAGCTGGAATGTGTCCAGAGGAGGGCGACTAAAATGATCAAGGTTCTGGAGAACAAGCCCTATGAGGAGCGGCTTAAGGAGTTGGGCATGTTTAGCCTGAAGAAGAGAAGGCTGAGAGGAGATATGATAGCCATGTATAAATATGTGAGAGGAAGCCACAGGGAGGAGGGAGCAAGCTTGTTTTCTGCTTCCTTGGAGACTAGGACGCAATGGAACAATGCTTCAAACTACAAGAGAGGAGATTCCATCTGAACATGAGGAAGAACTTCCTGACTGTGAGAGCCGTTCAGCAGTGGAACTCTCTGCCCCGGAGTGTGGTGGAGGCTCCTTCTTTGGAAGCTTTTAAGCAGAGGCTGGATGGCCATTTGTCAGGGGTGATTTGAATGCAATATTCCTGCTTCTTGGCAGAATGGGGTTGGACTGGATGGCCCAGGAGGTCTCTTCCAACTCTTTCTATGATTCTATGATTAATGCAGCAACCTTTCCCTTGGGAAAGGGCCCAATATGTGCTGAAAAGGTAGCGCTATGTCACGGCGGATCCAGATGTGAATCCAGATGCAAATCCTCTACCTTTGGACCGCATCCCTCTTTCGAAGCCAAGCGCAGCCATTCCTTTTATTGCCTGCCTTATAAAAACCTGGAATATGAGATCGAAAATGCTGACGCAAGGCAGAAAACAGCAGCGTTTATGTACCTCGAAATGTCTATATAACAAAAAATTGGGATGGAGAAAAAGAAACCCAGGGAAGCATTATAAATCCCCCGCCGGCCGGCAAGGGAGGCGTTGGAAAGTCATATTCATATCAACGAGGCATTCGGTTTCTTCGTGCCAACGTCAGAAAAGGAAGAGAAATCCCACTGCAAAGGGCTAGCTTTCAGTATCTTGGGGCTGAAAATCAATTCCTCAAGTTGGAAGAGAACCCCCAAAGGCCATCTAGTCCAGTGTTTCTCAACCTGGGGGTCGGGACCCCTGGAGGGGTCACAAGGGGGTATCAGAGGGGTCACCAAAGACCACCAGAAAACGCAGTATTTTCTGTTGGTCATGGAGGTTCTGTGTGGGAAGTTTGGCCCAATTCAATTGTTGGTAGGGTCCAGAATGCTCCTTGATTGTAGGTGAACTATAAATCCCAGCAACTACAACTCCCAAATGTCAAGGTCTATTTTCCCGCAAAAACAAAGGAGGGAGCAGAGGTGGGAGATACCTCCAGCTGGAGGGTCTCTCTCTCTCTCTCTCTCTCTCTCTCTCTCTCTCGGTCCCAATGGCTGAAGAGAAAGTCAGGAGAAGAGGCAACTTTTGGTGCGCACGCTGGGGGTCTTCAGACATGCTTATGGAGCCGAAGCGGGCCAGGCGCAGCGGCTCCGCCCCTTGGCCCACCCAATACCAAGGTGCTTGGGGAGAGGAGAGGAGGCGGGTGGGACATCCGTAGGGATACCAAGGTAGGGAGAGGAGAGGATTGGGGAGAGGAGAGGAGGCGGGTGGAGCGCCAGATTGGGGAGAGGAGAGGAGGCGGGCGGAGCACCAGATTGGGGAGAGGAGAGGAGGCAGGTGGAGCGCCGGGGATCGGGAAAGGGGGCCAGTCATGGGGAAGGAGAGGAGGCGGGTGGAGCGCCGGGGATCGGGAAAGGGGGCCAGTCATGGGGAAGGGATCGAACACGGAGAACAATTGAGCGCCGGCTCTGCTCGCGCACCCGGTGGCCAGGTGGAGCAGGAACGAGAGGGGTGAGGCGAGGCTCAAGGGCCCGGCCCCTTGGGAAGAGGATCGCCCGGCAGCGAGGCAAGAAAGCCGAGGCTCCCTCCGGACTGCTAGGGCTGTTGTGAGCTGAGGGGGCGATCCTCAAGTGGCGGTCGAGGGGCATTTACAGAGGCACCTCTGCACCCCTGGCAAAAAAAAAAAGTGTTCTGCGACTGCTTACTTCGCATAATGGATGAGCCGCCCCTACATTTGGGCATATTGAGAATTTGTGCCAGATCGATCGTTGTTTTGAGTCCACTGTGCTCTCAGGATGTAGGTGACCTACAACTCTCAAAACTCAAGGTCAATGCCCACCAAACCTTTCCTGTATTTTCTGTTGGTCATGGGAGAACTGTGTGCCAAGTTTGATTCAATTCCATCGTTGCTGGAGTTCAGAATGCTCTTTGTAGGTGAACTATAAATCCGAACAATTTGTTTATAAAGCCATTCTCCTCCCAACCTTGATCACCAGTAAACATGGACTGTCTATAGAAGTCCACAAAAGTCAACATAGACACCACCTGAGCTCTGTGAGTGCAGCTTTTTTCCGAATGAAGTAGAGAATGTTTAAGGATTGGGACATCCGTACGGACACCAAGGTGCTTGTTTATAAAGCCATTCTCCTCCCAACCCTGCTATAAGCCTTCAAAACATGGACTGTCTATAGAAGTCCACAAAAGTCAACATTGACACCGCCTGAGCTCTGTGAGTGCAGCTTTTTTCCGAATGAAGCAGAGAGTGTTTGAGGACCGGGACTTCCGTAGGGATACCAAGGTGTTTGTTTATAAAGCCATTCTCCTCCCAACCCTGCTATAAGCCTTCAAAACATGGACTGTCTATAGAAGTCCACAAAAGTCAACATTGACACCGCCTGAGCTCTGTGAGTGCAGCTTTTTTCCGAATGAAGCAGAGAGTGTTTGAGGACCGGGACTTCCGTAGGGATACCAAGGTGTTTGTTTATAAAGCCATTCTCCTCCCAACCCTGCTATAAGCCTTCAAAACATGGACTGTCTATAGAAGTCCACAAAAGTCAACATTGACACCGCCTGAGCTCTGGGAGTGCAGCTTTTTTTCCGAATGAAGTAGAGAGTGTTTGAGGACTGGGACATCCGTAGGGACACCAAGGTGCTTGTTTATAAAGCCATTCTCCTCCCAACCCTGCTATAAGCCTTCAAAACATGGACTGTCTATAGAAGTCCACAAAAGTCAACATTGACACCGCCTGAGCTCTGTGAGTGCAGCTTTTTTCCGAATGAAGCAGAGAGTGTTTGAGGACCGGGACTTCCGTAGGGATACCAAGGTGTTTGTTTATAAAGCCATTCTCCTCCCAACCCTGCTATAAGCCTTCAAAACATGGACTGTCTATAGAAGTCCACAAAAGTCAACATTGACACCGCCTGAGCTCTGTGAGTGCAGCTTTTTTCCGAATGAAGTAGAGAGTGTTTGAGGACTGGGACATCCGTAAGGATACCAAGGTGCTTGTTTATAAAGCCATTCTCCTCCCAACCCTGCTATAAGCCTTCAAAACATGGACTGTCTATAGAAGTCCACAAAAGTCAACATTGACACCGCCTGAGCTCTGTGAGTGCAGCTTTTTTTCCGAATGAAGTAGAGAGTGTTTAAGGATTGGGACATCCGTAGGGACACCAAGGTGCTTGTTTATAAAGCCATTCTCCTCCCAACCCTGCTATAAGCCTTCAAAACATGGACTGTCTATAGAAGTCCACAAAAGTCAACATTGACACCGCCTGAGCTCTGCGAGTGCAGCTTTTTTCCGAATGAAGTAGAGAGTGTTTGAGGACTGGGACATCCGTAGGGACACCAAGATGCTTGTTTATATATATTGTCTTCCTAACCCTGCTATACACCTGCGAGACGTGGACTGTCTACAGACGTCACATGCAATTCCTGGAACGATTCCATCAACATTGCCTCCGAAAAATCCTGCAAATCCCTTGGGAAGACATGCGGACAAATGTCAGCGTGCTGGAAGAAGAAGCAAAGACCACCAGCCTTGAAGCGATGGTCCTCCGCCATAACTCCGCTGGATCGGCCACGTTGTCCGGATGCCTGACCACCGTCTCTCAAAGCAGTTGCTGTACTCCGAACTCAAGAACGGAAAACTGAATGTTGATGGGCAGGAAAAGAGATTGAAAGACGGGCTCAAAACCAACCTTAAAAACGGTGGTATAGACACCGAGAACTGGGAAGCCCTGACCCTTGAGCGCTCCAGCTGGAAGTCAGCTGTGACCAACAGTGCTGTAGAATTTAAAGAGGCATGAATAGAGGACAAAAGAGAGAAACAAGCCAAGAGGAAGGTGCGTCAAGCCAACCCCGACCGGGACCACCTTCCACCTGGAAAGAGAGTGAGATCGTATTATGATGTCAATCACGTTGACTTCGGGTTTTATGATGTCTGGTTTTTGGTTGTATGCTATGTTTTGGTTTTTTACATGTTGTGCGGGAAAGAAATCAATCAATCAATCGATAATATGAGAACCTTTTGGGAGCCTGGTGGGAATTCGGACCGCCACGGCCAACCTTCACCTTCTCCAATGCGTCCTACTTTCGTTCCCGTAATACATAATGACAACAGCCTTCCTTCCCTGCAAACGGTATTGAGTTTGGAAAGAGATTGACCTGCTTTCCATTCTCCGGCTGCGGGTTTTCCGTCTGTTGTGGGTTTTTTAGTTGCCGTCCTCCTTTTCGGTTGGTAGAAACGACTATTGATTTTATCTCCGTTTTACAGCCCGACAGAGTTTATTCCTCCTCCTCCTCCTCTTTTCCCAATTCGACGGATCGAAGTCCCTCTGACGCACTGTATTTCTCTCTCTCTCTTGGATACCTGACCAGGTTTCCAAATCTAAATCTGTGCAGAGTCAGAAGTAACGGCAGCGCTTTACTATATTGTACTATGCCACCATACTGCGATATTATTACTAATATTACGGGCAGTATATAATATACAATGATTATCTATATAAATAAAAATGTAATGTTCGTTTGTGGGATTAACAGACGGCAGTACTAGTATGCGGTAGGTACTGGCTTGTTCAGTAGACTCTCCTCTACGGTTCCATTTGGGCAGGAACCCTTAGCATTGAACAGACCTTTGTAACTCCTCAACAGATGGTAGTACTAGTATGCGGCAGGTACTGGCTTGTTCAGTAGACTCTCCTCTACAGTTCCATTTAGTACTGGTATGCGGCAGGTGCTGGCTTGTTCAGTAGACTCTCCTCTACGGTTCCATTTTGGCAGGAAGCCTTAGCATTGAACAGACCTTTGTAACTCCTCAACAGATGGTAGTACTAGTATGCGGCAGGTACTGGCTTGTTCAGTAGACTCTCTTCTACAGTTCCATTTAGTACTGGTATGCGGCAGGTGCTGGCTTGTTCAGTAGACTCTCCTCTACGGTTCCATTTTGGCAGGAAGCCTTAGCATTGAACAGAGCTTTGTAACTCCTCAACAGATGGTAGTACTGGTATGCGACAGGTACTGGCTTGTTCAGTAGACTCTCCTCTACAGTTCCATTTAGTACTGGTATGTGGCAGGCACTGGCTTGTACAGTAGACTCTCCTCTACAGTTCCATTTAGTACTGGTATGCGGCAGGCACTGGCTTGTACAGTAGACTCTCCTCTACAGTTCCATTTAGTACTGGTATGCGGCAGGCACTGGCTTGTTCAGTAGACTCTCCTCTACAGTTCCATTTTGGCAGGAAGCCTTAGCATTGAACTGACTTTCGTAACTCCTCAACAGATGGTAGTACTAGTGTGCAGCAGGTACTGGCTTGTTCAGTAGACTCTCCTCTACAGTTCCATTTGGGCAGGAAGCCTTAGCATTGAACAGACCTTTGTAACTCCTCAACAGATGGTAGTACTAATATGCGACAGGTACTGGCTTGTTCAGTAGACTCTCCTCTACATTTCCATTTAGTACTGGTATGCGGCAGGTACTGGCTTGTTCAGTAGACTCTCCTCTACATTTCCATTTAGTACTGGTATGCGGCAGGTACTGGCTTGTTCAGTAGACTCTCCTCTACAGTTCCATTTTGGCTGGAAGTCTTAGCATTGAACGGTTGCAGGGTCTTTTTTTACTCTTTGTCATGGGGAACAACCAGGCCCGTAGCCAGGATTTCGTTTCGGGGGGGGCTAAAAAATTTTCAGGGGGGGTTTCGGGGGGGGGCTGAGTTTCGGGGGTGGGTTTGAGTCTGAGTGAAAGAGGGTCTAGCCTAGCAAACCTTTTGTATCATTACCCCAATACCCCCATACATATGGGATATATTGAGAATGGTGATCAAATCATGATATTAATAAACATAACAGTTTAAATAATGCACCAGTAAGGCCTTTTCGCGAACCACCATGAGAATTTCGGGGGGGGGGGGGCTGAAGCCCCCCGAGCCCCCCCCCCCCCCCCCCCCCGGCTACATGCCTGGGAACAACATATATATACAGTCATGGGAACTGTATAGAAGAGGAAGGAGAATGGGAAGGAGCATTTGTCTCGAAGGAGAAGGAGGTGGAGATGGAGAAGGAGGAGGAGGAGAAGGAGAAGGGGAAAGATAAGGAGCGTTTACCTCGAAGGAGATGGAGATGGAGAAGGAAGAGAAAGAGAAGGGGAAGGGGAAGGAGAAGGAGAAGGAGAAGAAGGAGAAGGGGTGTTTGCCTCAAAGTAGGAAGAGGAGGAGATGGAGAAGGATGAGAAGAAGGGGAAGGGACGGGGAAGGAGGAGAAGGAGGAGTGTTTGACTTGAAGTAGAAGGAGAACGAGGAGAAGGGGAAAGAGAAGGAGTGTTTGCCTCAAAGGAGATGGAGATGGAGAAGGAGGAGAAAGAGAAGGGGAAGGAGAAGGAGAAGGAGAAGAAGGAGAAGGGGTGTTTGCCTCGAAGTTGGAGGAGATGGAGATGGAGAAGGAGGAGATAGGGAAGGAGAAGGAGTATTTGCCTCAAAGGAGAAGGAGGAGAAGGGGAAGTGTTTGCCTCGAAGGAGAAGATGGAGAAGGAGGAAAATGATAAGGGGAAGGAGAATGAGAAGGAGTATTTGTCTCGAAGGAGATGGAGATGGAGGAGGAGGAAGAGGAGGAGGAGGAGGAGGAGACGGAGAAGGAGAAGGAGAAGGAGTGTTTGCCTCAAAGGAGAAGGAGAAGGAGGAGAAGGAGAAGGAGGGGAAGGGGAAGGACTGTTTGCCTCGAAGGAGAAGATGGAGAAGGAGAAGGGAAGGGGAAGGAGAATGAGAAGGATTGTTTGCCTCGAAGGAGATGGAGATGGAGAAGGAGGAGAAGAAGACAGGAAAGAAGAAGGAGAAGGAGGAGAAGGGGAAGGGGAAGGACTGTTTGCCTCGAAGGAGAAGATGGAGAAGGAGGAGAAGGGAAGGGGAAGGAGAATGAGAAGGGGAAGTGTGAATGAGTGTTTGTCTCAAAGGAGAAGGAGGAGAAGGGGAATCTCCCAATGTCCTTTGAGAGATTCAAACTGTCCATGTGAGAGATCTTCCTCCAGCAGCCAAGATGCAAATACAGAAAAAATGTCTTGGCAAGCTCTTACACAGAAAACGATAAAAATGTAACTGTTGTCAGTACTCCCAGGCTCAGCTAGCTTCTGGACGTGGCCCAACCAATCAGCGTCACACACTCACCAACCGATCTTGACATGCCACAACATAAAGTACTATATTATAAGTTGTAATACACACACTAGAATGTGTTATAGATGTCTTTTTTGGAAGCCACCCTGAGTCCCTTCGAGGAGGGATTGTGATTGTGGTGCGCCCAGCTCTGCAATGCCCGAGGCTCGTTTTTTGCTTCCTTGCGGATTTTTAGCATCCAGCCAGCAAAGTGGGAATCATGAATAATAGAACGGGGAGAAGGTTGCGAGCAAAGGGAGGCACAAAGGGAGGCATGCGGTTCTGCTGCAGCGGCCTCTTGCAAAAAACGAGGCCCTGAGACCCAAAAGGAGAGCACGAAACGCATTCAGAGAAGAGAGCAAGACGTGGGCAACCGGCACAACGGACTGAGCGTGGCTGAATGCCGCAAGAGTGCCACACAGTGGCCACTGGGGGTAATACTGAGTTACAAACACCCAACTGGGTTGTTGTAAGTTTTTCGAGCTGTCTAGCCATGTTCGAGAAGCATTCTCTCCTGACGTTTCTCCCACATCCACTCCACTCCACTCGTCCCTCCTTTCCAGGAAGCATTCGCTCACCTGCGCTTTGAGGCTGGCGGCGTCGAAAACGGTGATCTGGTTCCCGCAACTGGCCCACAAAGCGTCGTCCAACGTGAGCAGCGTCCGCACCGGCGCCAGTCCGACCGTCAGCAAAGTAGGCTCGACGTTGGCGTCCCAGAGTCCCCCGGCTGCTATTGGGAAGAGAGAGGGAAGGAAAGGTTGAGACGGAAGGACAAGGAAAGTGGCAATGAAGTGGATGAAAAGAGAGACATTTCTGAGACTTGGGATAAGGTCCTGAGGTGGAGAACCTTTCCATTTGCAGCAACAAAGGATTCCCCCAGGCAGAAAGAAGGCACTTCTTGAAAACTGCTAGGCTATCAAATGCTAATCAAGGTGGCCAATGGAAACATTCACACGTACAAAAAACAGACCAGAGTTCTTTCTCCCGTCCAGACAAGAAACAATTAGAGCCAGTGAATCACCTCCCAACAAAGGATTCCCCCAGGTAGTAAGAAGGCACTTCTTGAAAACATGCTAATCAAGGTGGTCAATGGAAACATTCTCACCTACCTCAAACAGACCAGAGTTCTTTCTCTCGCCCAGATAAGCAACAAATAGATCCAACAAATCACCTCCCAACAAAGGATTCCCCCAGGCAGTAAGAAGGTACTTCTTGAAAACTGCAAGGCCATTAAATGCTAATCAAGGTGGCCAATAGAAACATTCCCACCTACCTCAAACAGACCAGAGTTATTTCTCCCGCCCAGACAAGAAACAATCAGGGACAGCTAATCACCTCTCATAAAGGATTTCCCCAGGCAGTAAGAAGGCACTTCTTGAAAACTGCTAGGCCATTAAATGCTAATCAAGGTGGCCAATGGGAACATTGACACCTACCTCAAACAGACCAAAGTTCTTTCTCCCGCCCAGATAAGCAACAAATAGATCCAACAAATCACCTTCCAACAAAGGATTCCCCCAGGCAGTAAGAAGGCACTTCTTGAAATCTGCTAGGCCATTACATGCTAATCAAGGTGGCCAATAGAAACATTCTCACCTACCACAAACAGACCAGAGTTCTTTCTCCCGCCCAGACAAGCAACAATCAGGGACAGCTAATCACCTCCCAACAAAGGATTCCCCCAAGCAGTAAGATAGCACTTCTTGAAAACTGCTAGGCTATCAAATTCTAATCAAGGTGGCCAATGGAAACATTCACATCTACCTCAAACATACCAGAGTTCTTTATCCCACCCAGACAAGTGACAATCAGGGCCAGATAATCACCTCCCAACAAAGGATTCCCCCATGCAGTAAGAAGTACCCCTTGGAAACTCCTAGGCCATTAAATGCTAATCAAGGTGGCCAATTGAAACATTCACATCTACCTCAAACAGACCAGAGTTAATCGCCTGGCATTTTCAAGGTGTGACTTCTTACTGCCTGGGGGAATCCTTTGTTGGGAATGTCCAGGGTGGGAGGAAAAAACTCTTGTCTGTTGGAGCTAGGTGTGAATGTTTCCATTGGCCACCTTGATTAGCATTTAATGGCCCGGCATTTTCAAGGTGTGGCTTCTTACTGCCTGGGGGAATCCTTTGTTGGGAATGTCCAGGGTGGGAGAAAGAACTCTTGTCTGTTGGAGCTAGGTGTGAATGTTTCCATTGGCCACCTTGATTAGCATTTAATGACCTGGCATTTTCAAGGTGTGGCTTCCTACTGCCTGGGGGAATCCTTTGCTGGGAATGTCCAGGGTGGGAGAAAAACTCTTGTCTGTTGAGGCTAGGTGTGAATGTTCCCACTAGCCACCTTGATTAGCATTTAATGACCTGGCATTTTCAAGGTGTGACTTCTTACTGCCTGGGGGAATCCTTTGTTGGGAATGTCCAGGGTGGGAGAAAAAACTCTTGTCTGTTGGAGCTCGGTGTGAATGTTTCCATTGGCCACCTTGTTAGAATTTAATGACCTGGCATTTTCAAGGCGTGGCTTCTTACTGCCTGGGGGAATCCTTTGTTGGGAATGTCCAGGGTGGGAGGAAGAACTCTTGTCTGTTGGGGCTAGGTGTGAATGTTTCCTTTGGCCAAGTTGATTAGCATTTAATGGCCTGGCATTTTCAAGGTGTGACTTCTTACTGCCTGGGGGAATCCTTCATTGAGAGGTGATTAGCTGTCCCTGACTGTTTCTTGTCTGGAGTTCCCCTGTTTTTGAATGTTGCTCTTTATTTATGATTTTAAAGGGCCGCAGCACCAACAAACAACCCTTTCTATTCCTCCCTGTCAAAAACGCTTAGCCTCTGTGACCTCTCGAAAATAAGTGTCACAAAAGGCACGTTGTTGAAACCAAACAGAACGCCGCAAATATTAATATTTCCTGATCCAAAGAGGCGGAGGGGAGTCGGGGTGGACTCTTCACCCAAAGCAGGTGCGCCGTTCCGAGAAATATCCTCTTCCCGCGGCACCTCTGCCCTCCGCAGATGTAAACGCAACCCGCATCTGCTGGCTTTCTCCCCTCTTCTGACACGTTGCCTCGCCTCCCCGCTTTAATTAAAAAAGCATAAACGGTTTTCTCGAGAGCTAATTAATAATTTCGAGGGGGGGGGAGAAGGCAAAAGGGTTTGGAAGCAGCGTCGGCTCGCGGCCCCGGAACGGAGGGCAAGAGACACGGGTCGTGGGCGCTTAATGGACCGTGGAGAGAAAGCGGAGAGAGGCTGATGATGATACGGGAAGGAAGCTGATGAGTATATGGGAAGGGGAATAGGAAATTATACCAAAATGGAGAGGAATTCAGGGATCGGGCCTGCTTCGGGGGAGAAACGACGGTAAGCGTTTGACAAGTGAAAATCGAGACACGAGAAAAGATGAAAAACATATACCAATAGGTGAAAAAAATACACTGCGCAACACAATTTTTGTTCGTGAGTTAAAAATGTCATTTCCGATTTTTTCCCCAGATTTTGTTACATAATGCTATAGATATATAGATATATATACAACTCTCCAAGTTACAAACAAGAGGAGAGGCGGGTAATAAATTTGTTGTTGTTGTTGTTACAGTAGAGTCTCACTTATCCGACCTTCGCTTATCTGACATTCCGTCTTATTCAACGCTCTTATCCGCCGCACCCTTTTCCTCCGGCATGTCCCCTCCAATTAAAAAAGCGCTCCCCAACTCTCTCCATTCCCAATACAGTAGTCCTGTTTATCCGACCTTCAGTTATCCGACATTCTGTCTTATCTGATGCTCTTATCCACCGTCACCATTTTCCTAAAGCATTTCCCCTTCAATTCACGGAGCGCTCCCCAACTCTCTCTCCAACCCTACTAGCAACTCTCTCTCCAATCCTACTAGAGTCTAGCTTATCTGACCTTCACTTATCCGACATTCCGTCTTATCCAATGCTCTTATCCACTGCCCCCTTTTCCTCCAGCATTTCCCCTTCAATTCACAGAGCGCTCCCCAACTCTCTCCATTCCCAATACAGTAGTCCCGCTTATCTGACCTTCACTTATCCGACATTCCGTCTTATCCGACGCTCTTATCCACCGCTCCCTTTTTCTCCAGCATTTCCCCTTCAATTCACAGAGCGCTCCCCAACTCTCTCCATTCCTAATACAGTAGTCCCGCTTATCCGACCTTCAGTTATCCGACATTCTGTCTTATCTGACGCTCTTATCCACCGTCCCCCTTTTCCTAAAGCATTTCCCCTTCAATTCACAGAGCGCTCCCCAACTCTCTCTCCAATCCTACTAGAGTCTCGCTTATCCGACCTTTGCTTAAATTTGTTGTTGTTGTTACAGTAGAGTCTCGGTTACCCAACCTTCGCTTATCCAATATTCTGTCTTATCCGATGCTCTTATCTGCCGCCCCCTTTTCCTCCAGCATTTTCCCTTCAATTCACGGAGCACTCCCCAACTCTCGCCATTCCCAATACAGTAGTCCCGCTTATCTGACCTTCACTTATCCGACACTCCGCCTTATTTGACACTGTATTGTCGAAGGCTTTCATGGCCGGAATCACTCAGTTCTTGTGGGTTTTTTCGGGCTATATGGCCATGCTCTAGAACATGGCCATATAGCCCGAAAAAACCCACAAGAACTTATTTGACACTCTTTCCGCCGCCCCCTTTTCCTCCAGCATTTCCCCTTCAATTCACAGAGTGCTCCCCAACTCTCTCTCCAATCCCACTAGAGTCTCGCTTATCCGACCTTTGCTTAAATTTGTTGTTGTTGTTACAGTAGAGTCTCGGTTACCCAACCTTCGCTTATCCAATATTCTGTCTTATCCGATGCTCTTATCTGCCGCCCCCTTTTCCTCCAGCATTTTCCCTTCAATTCACGGAGCGCTCCCCAACTCTCACCATTCCCAATACAGTAGTCCCGCTTATCTGACCTTCACTTATCCGACACTCCGCCTTATTTGACACTCTTTTCCGCCGCCCCCTTTTCCTCCAGCATTTCCCCTTCAATTCACAGAGCGCTCCCCAACTCTCTCTCCAATCCCACTAGAGTCTCGCTTATCCGACCTTTGCTTATTCGACATTCCGTCTTATCCAATGCTCTTAATCTGCCGCCCCCTTTTTCCTCCAGCATTTCCCCTTCAATTCACGGAACTCTCCCCAACTCTCTCTCCAATCCTACCAGAGTCTCACTTATCCAACCTTTGCTTATCTGACATTCCGTATTATCCGACGCTCTTATCCGCCGCCCCCTTTTCCTCCAGGATTTCCCCTTCAATTCACAGAGCGCTCCCCAACTCTCTCTCCAATCCTACTAGAGTCTGACTTATCCGACCTTTGCTTATCCGATATTCTGTCTTCCACATTTGGACACTTACTGCTGGGCCATCTAGCCCTGGGGCATTGCCTTGCCTTAACTCTTTGAGCCCCTGTTAGGATTCTAGGTGTCTAGCACCGCGTTGGCAGCAATAGGAGACCCCGTATTATCTGACATTTTCGTTGATCCAATGTTCTGCCGGCCTGTGTATGTTGGAGAAGTGAGATTCTACTGTACTATTATGATTATCATCATCACCACAGCCCTTATCTGACCACTCCACAAAAAGATCATAGAATCATAGAGTTGGAAGAGACCTCATGGGCCATCCAGACGAACCCCATTCTGCCAAGAAGCAGGAATATTGCATTCAAAGCACCCCTGACAGATGGCCATCCAGCCTCTGTTTAAAGGCTTCCAAAGAAGCAGCCTCCACCACACTCCGGGGCAGATTGTTCCACTGTTTTCCGAACTCAGAGATAAGAAAAACCAGAAATCAAAGCCACCATTGCGGGCCTGAGAATTAAAGTGTCCTTTGTGGCTCTTTCCGAAGGGGAGCCAGTTGATGCTGGTGGACCTAAGTGTGACTCACGAGAGATTGGTCGAGGACCGTGATGTCTTGCAAAAATTTAATAGACCCGACCCCAAGCGAAGATTGTCCTTTGACTCCTCTTTATCAACATTTTTCTTTTCAAGCCAGGGACAAGGATGAAAGCCCATCTGACAGGCTTCAGCGGCAGTAAAACTGTTTCTCGTTCCGGAGAGAACTGACAGCCGATCAATAAGAAATTACTCAGCGTTCGAGTCGGGGTTTTGTCTCGGGACCCGGAGTCCGAGCGTTGCATTTTGAAAGGCAATTAGCATAAAGCGGCTTTTTCTTCTTCTACTTCTAGGAAAAAGAGAGAAGGTACGGCGTTCCTCTTCTTCTTTTCCCCTTCCTCGGCTTCAAGAAGCAGGAAATTAAAACAGATTTGAGATTAATTAAAGGCTCTCGGAAAAGAAACGAAGTTTGGATGAGACTTTTCCCCCAGAGGAGAAGATGGAGTGATGAACAAACAAACAAATAGGATTTATCATTCCAAGGCGTTTCTGGGATATGCAAGACGTAGGCAATTCTCACTGGAGTCCCTTCAGACAAAAAGGACCAACAAGAATTTATGGGGATGTTGTTGATGTTGTTGTTGTTGCTGCTGCTGCTACTGCAGCTACTGTTGTTATTGTTGTTGTTGTTTCTTTCTGGAAAGTTTCCAATGGTGGACTTCATTGGGCGTTGACATTTGGAGAGAAGGAAGAGCACCAAGAAGTTCATACATCTCATCACGCAACTTGAAACAAAGCATCCTTTAAGTCCAATTTGAGGGAGATAAGCAGGGTATAGATAAATATTAGGCCTGTGCGGTTTCGTTCGTTAATTCGTTATTTCGTTATTAATTCGTTATTTTTACCACATCCGACGCGATTTCAAAACACATTTTTAAACCCGGAAGGGTTTAAAAATATCGAAACAGCAGCCCCATATATTTTACGAGCTTCAGCTCGTGTCGTTAATGGGATGGAGGCTGCTGAGTGCTGCTGGTGCCTGGGAGCCAATCCGGCGCTCCCAAGCACCCCAGCAGTAAATGGGGCGGGCGGGGCGAAGGGGCGGCGCGAGCGCACACCCAGTGAGCCAAGCACCGCCCCTGCCTGTTGGGCGCCCGGCCCGCGCGCGCTCACCCTTACAACCGGCCTCCGCACGCCATCCAATCGGCTCCGGCTCCTGCGCCCTCCTCCTCCTCCTCCTCCACCTCCCAGCTGTGTTGCAGCCAGGAAGTGCCAGGAGGAGGAGGAGGAGGAGGGCGCAGGAGCCGGAGCCGGAGCGCAGGAGCCGGGGAGGGGATTCCTGCAGCGCCGGCTCGGCCTCCGTGGCCCGCCTGAGATGAGACCAATACCATCTGATTGCCACAAATTGAAGGCTGCACATCCATCCATCCAGGCTCTTTTGCTGTGAGTTTTCAGGGCTGTATGAGTGTATGACCATGTTCCAGAAGCATTATCTCCTGACATTTTGCCCACATCTATGGCAGGCATCCTCAGAGGTCTGTTGGAAACTAGGCAAATGGAGTTTATCTATGGAATGTCCAGGGTGGGAGAAATGAAAGCCATTCAATGCTAATCAAGGTGACCATTACTGCAACATTCACACTTACAAAATGTTTTGTAAATATTTACGAAATTTCGTAAATAACAAAACATTTTTTTGGAAAGTTTTGTAAATATTTTAAATATCGAAACAAAAAAACACCCCAATTACAAATCGATTTTAGAAACAAATTTTTTCTTGATCAAACAGGCCTAATAAATATCTACACACATAATAAAAGTGTGTGCATATGGCTGGGGTTTCCACTTCCACAGACAGGCTCCCACTTCCACAAACAGCTACAGCTCCCACTACTCAGGAGCCACCAATGGCCCTCCAACCAATGACACTGCAGGTTATAGTGAGCACCGTGAATATGTCCAAGAGCTCTGCCATTGTCCTCCACTAACAGCATACTGCCCCCCACCCAATTTCATATGGGGATAATTCCATCCTAGATTTTCTGTTTTTCCTCCACTACAGACATCCCAATGTTTCTGACTCTCTCCCTTGGTGTGGAATTTGCATGATCCCACCCACTGCCTCTCCCTTAGGTAAAAGTAAAGGTAGTCCCCTGACATTAAGTCCAGTCATGTCTGACTCTGGGGTGTGGTGCTCATCTCCATTTCTAAGCCGAAGAGCCAGCGTTGTCCATAGACACCTCCAAGGTCATGTGGCTGGCATGACTGCATGGAGCGCAGTTACCTTCCCGCCGGAGCGGTACCGATTGATCTACTCACATTTGCTTGTTTTCGAACTGCTAGGTTAGCAGAAGCTAGGGCTGACAGCGGAAGCTCACGCCGCTCCCCAGAATCGAACCTGCGACCTTTCGATCAACAAGCTCAGCAGCTCAGTGCTTTAACCCACTGCGCCACCCAGGGCTCCTTTGCCTCTCCCTTTACCCTTTCCTATTCTTTTCTGTGGCACACAGTAGACGGAGACTTTTCTCAAAATCCAGTGATCCCAGGGACAGAAAGTGAGGTGAAATCCTCTGAAGACAGACATCTTTCTTTATGATATCCAAACGTTCAGAACAGCGCTCTGTGCATGTGCGAGAATACCCAAATTGTGTGAATTCACAGAGACCATGAAGAAGAAATGTACCATCTTAGTACAAAACACTGATACCTTCACAGATTTCGAAAGTTCCAACATCATTTTCTAATTGGTTATATCATATGCCTTCTCCACCAAAAAATGTTTGTGGTTCACCAAACTACAAAGCCCAGCACTGCATAGCATTGAGACCTGGTCATTAAATTAGTGGTTGGCATTCCTGAAATAGGAGGTCAGCAGTAAGATAATCGTATGACCTGAATCAAATGCACAACCTAAGTTGGCAAGGTCGTTTAGCCCCAAAAAGGGAAGCATTAGATTAAACAGTAGGAATGTGCGAAAAAATTAGAAGGGGTCGGAAATCATAAGAAAATCGGCAGATCATCCGGAGTTTCGGGGTACGGTGTCATCTGTACGCGGATGATGTCCAACTCTGTCACTCCTTTCCACCTGCTACTAAGGAGGCTGTCGAGGTCCTGAACCGGTGCCTGGCCGCTGTGACGGTCTGGATGAGGGCGAACAAATTGAAATTGAATCCAGACAAGACAGAGGTACTCCTGGTCAGTCGCAAGGCCAAACAGGGCATAGGGTTACAGCCTGTGTTGGATGGGGTCACACTCCCCCTGAAGACGCAGGTTCGCAGCTTGGGTGTGACCCTGGACTCATCGCTGAGCCTGGAACCTCAGGTTTCGGCGGTGACCAGGGGAGCATTTGCACAGTTAAAGCTTGTGCGCCAGCTGCGCCCGTACCTTGGGAAGTCTGACTTGGCCACGGTAGTCCATGCTCTGGTTACATCCCGTTTAGACTACTGCACCGCTCTCTACGTGGGGTTGTCTTTGAAGATGGCTCAGAAGCTCCAACTAGTCCAACGCTCGGCAGTCATGGTTCTAACAGGAGCGGAGCACAGGGAGCATACAACCCCCCTGTTGCGCCAACTCCACTGGCTACCGATTTGCTACCGGGATCAATTCAAAGTGCTGGCGTTGGCCTTTAAAGCCCTAAATGGTTCCGGCCCAAGTTACCTATCTGACCGCATCTCTGCCTATGAACCCACCAGGGCTTTGAGATCTTCCGGGGAGACCCTGCTCTCGATCCTGCCTGCTTCTCAAGCTCGGCTGGCGGGGACGAGAGATAGGGCCTTCTCGGTGGTGGCTCCTCGGCTGTGGAACGCCCTTCCCACGGACATTAGACTAGCACCATCTCTAATGGTATTCCACAAAGAAGTGAAGACCTGGTTGTTTGAGCAGGCGTTCGAATAACTAGTGCAATAATTGGTAATGAACATAGGAATGGAAAACGGTTGACGAGTTTGGATTATGTTGTTGTGGATGAGATGATAGTGATTAGTTATTGTAATAAGTGTTTATTAATTGTGTGCTGCGCGGGATTGCTAACTGTGAGTCGCCTTCGGGCTGAGAACAGCAGTATACAAGTAAAGCAAATAAATAAATAAAATAAATAGTGACCCACACTAGAAACCTCTAGACTTCTGCCCCAAACACTCACCATTGCTCCTGGGGAAGGCGGCAACGGTCCCGTCCTGCAGGCCGGCAAAGATGTAATCGGCGTTGTGCTTCAGGCAGAGGACCGGCTGGTGCCCGGGGCTTTTGTCCGTCAGCAGGCACTGCGTCCCGGTGTCCACACTGCCGTAAACCAGGATGCTGGGGAAGCCAGGAAAGAGGGGGCATTACAGGAGAGGTTTACACTTAAGACAACACTCCATGCGAAAAAGATCTCGGAGCCTTGGTTGACCACGAGTTGAGCATGACCCAACAGTGTCATTCTGCAACTGAAAAAGCCAATGGAGTGTAGTGTCCAGCTCAAGGGAAGTCATGGTGCCTCTCTATACCTGGAAGACCGTGTGAAAAACCCGTAATTTGGTGCTGCCTGGAAGCGCCCAGAAACTAAAAGGGACCAACAAAATCAACAGGAAACTCTGGGTACAATGCCTAAAGACCTTGATCTGTACTTAAAAAAAACAGCACTGACAAAATCACCAAAAGGCCACCCTACTTGGATCTCTACACATTATTCGCTGATACATCACATAGTCCTAGACACTTGGGAAGGGTCTGACGTGTGCAGAGGCGGCCCTAGGTAATTTTCAAAGGTAAGCAAACAGTATTTTGGTGCCCCCCCCCAACCAATCATTGATATATATTTTCTGTTTGTCGTGGGAGTTCTGTGTGCCATATTTGGTTCAATTCCATCATTGGTGGAGTTCAGAATGCTCATTGATTGTAGGTGAACTATACATCCCAGTAACTACACTTGCCGCACTTCCTCCCTTGCCTGGCCCGCTTTGGGTCCGGAGGCGTGCCTGAAGACCCCGGCGTGTGCACCAAAAGTCACCTCTTCTCTTGACTTTCTCCTGACTTTCTCCTCAGCCATTGGGACCAAGAGAGAGAGAGAGAGAGACAGAGGTGGAGATGCCCACCATTCCTGAAGGTAGGCACAAAAACAAAAGAGGGAGCGGAGGTGGGAGATACCTCCAGCCAGAGGGGCTCTCTCTCTCTCTCTTGGTCCCAATGGCTGAAGAGAAAGTCAGGAGAAGAGGCAACTTTTGATGCACACGCTAGGGTCTTCAGACACGCCTCCGGACCCGAAGCGGGCCAGACGTGGCGGCTCCACCCCTTGGCCCACCCACGGATTGGGGAGAGGAGAGGAGGTAGGTGGAGTGCGGGGGGATCGGGAAAGGGAGCTGGTCATGGGGAAGGGATCGAACGCAGAGAACGATTGAGCGCTGGCTCTGCTCGTGCACCCGATGGCCGGGTGGAGCAGGAACGAGAGGGGCTAGGCGAGGCTCAAGGGCCCAGCACCTTTGGGAAGAGGATTGCCCGGCAGCGAGGCAAGAAAGCCGAGGCTCCCCCCAGACTGCTAGGGCTATTGTGAGCTGAGGGGGCGCTCCTCAAGTGGCGGTCGAGGGGCATTTACAGAGGCGCCTCTGCGCCCCTGGCAAAAAAAAAGTGTGAGCCGCCCCTGGACGTGTGATCCAATACACACTTCCGAACAGCCTACCTTCCGAAGTCTGCCCATGCCTGTCCTAAAGTATCAAACCAAGCAGGAAGATTCGAGTACCATTCCATCCCGATGATCAGTAACAAAATATGGAAGACGTAAAATATAGCAGAAAGTGCACCTGAGTGTTTCCTCACCTTCCCTCTGCCTAGTGTGACAGTCTGAGTGTTGACGTCCAAAATACCTAAGTTTCGGCTCTAGCTTGAGCTCTCCTCCTCACCTCCCATCCTGCAGACCAAGGCATATGGCGGGCTGTGCCGGCAAGGTTTGGTCCGCGGCGGTTGGGGAGCCGTCCTCTTCCTTCTCCGCTTCGTTCCGCTCCGGAATGTACTCCACACATAGGACGCGGGAGGCCACCGGGAAGGACTTGACCGTCCGAGGCACACAACGGTTCAAGGAGAAGATCTCCACTTGTCCACCGGCCCCGTCTTGGCCACCGCCGACCTAGAAGGGGCAAGTGTTTGAATTATTATTATTGTACCTCCTACTCACCTCTCCTCATGGCTCATATATATTCAAGTAGTGGTCCTACTCCACAAACTTTGCTTGCGTGGAGAATGAAGCTTCTTTTATCAGGACAAAGTCTTCGCCCTCTAGTCAACTTTCCCCATGTTCTCAAGATGAACACAATGAGGAACAGATATGGATGACCCAGAAACAAACCCGTATGGATGATGTGCATATTTGGATTCGCTCATTAAAAAAAAGTTGACATTTCTGGCGGATGTCCCACAACGGCCATCTTGCAGGCTTCAGAATTGTGTAACAAAGCAACAAGTCTAGACATCGTAGAGGGAAATCCCAGGTCTGTGTGTGGACCTCCTCTTCGGTCCTGGGGTTTTTTTTGCCCAGCGTGAAAAAACCCACAATTTGGTGCTGTCTGGAAGCGCCCTGTGTCATGTCCGAAATTTCCAGCAGATGTCCCACAACGGCCATCTTGCAGGTTTTGAAACCCATAATGAATTAGCAAGTCTGGACATCACAGGTGGAAATCCCGGGACCAACAGGTCTGTGTATGGACCTTCTCTCCGGTCCTGGGGTTT